>NC_057796.1:478036088-478036508 GCF_018294505.1 Triticum aestivum
CCTATTGATCGGGAGGGGTCTGGCATACCGCAAAACGGAGGAAACGGACCTCCTACGGTCGAAACGGGGGTCCTGTTGATCGGGAGGGGTGTGGCGTACCGCAAAACGGATGAGACGGACCTCCTACGGTCGAAACGGGGGTCCTGTTGATCAGGAGGGGTGTGGCGTACCACAAAACGGACGAAACGGACCACCTACGGTCGAAACGGGGGTCCTGTTCATCGGGAGGGGTGTGGCGTACCGCAAAACGGGACTCCACGGGATACTGTTCATCTCCACCGTCGACCTCCTCCAGCCTCCACGGGCTACCGTCGACCTCTTCCAGCCTCCATGGGGTCCTGTTCATCCAGCCTCCACCGCGCGCTACTCCACCGACTACTGTTCAACCACCCCTCCACGGGCACCCCTCCACCGTCTACT
>NC_057796.1:478036869-478071589 GCF_018294505.1 Triticum aestivum
TCATCCCAGAGGCGGCATCGATCGGCTTCAGTTAGCAGCAGTAGCGAAGGAATCGCTCGATCGGGTTCAGTTAACAGCCATCGATCGATCGCTCGGGTTCAGTTAGAGCCCAATGCCTCGCTCGGGTTCAGTTAGAGCCAACGCCTCGCACACGCGTGCGTACGTGTACGAGAGAAACGCGCATCGCTCGGTCCCCGACCTCCCACCATACCGGGAACTCCCCGAAATTTTCCTCGCCCTCGCTTCTACCACGGTTTTTTCTGTCATGGACGGCCCAAAGAATGTCATGCAGCTGCATCTCCGGCCCGCCCAGGACGAAAAGCCCATTTTTTGTCATGATTTTTTGTCATAGAAGTAGGAGCCCACCACATCTATGATGATACCGGGTTTTGTCACAATTATCGTCATAGAAGTGTCATATGTATGACAGAAAAAAAATTCGTTCGACCCAAAATGTCACGGATGTGTCTTTTTTTGTAGTGGGTGTTGGAGACCGTGGGCTCAAGGGTGGCGCGCTCCGCTGGTGTGGGCGATCCGCCCCGGCAAGGGTCTTGTCGGGGCTGCTGAGGCTGCCCCCGGCAAGGGCCTTGCCGGGGGAACCTGTTTCGCCTCTCTACTTCTTTGTGTTCTTGGCCTTGGCGTTGCTTTGGCTATCTTGGGCTTTGGTTTCACCTTGGTTCACCTCCCCTGCTCTGCTTGGTGTGACCGTGGGCACGGCTCCGACTGTCCGTGCATAGGTAAAGGGGTACAAAGGTGCGCCCCTTCTTTTGTACACCGACACTTCTAGTCCAATGTGCGCAACCGTCGCATTCGTTCCAAGATGAATGTGCGGTTACCCAAGACTGTGAAGGAGCTATACACACTGGTGGATAAGTGTGCTCGTATGGAGGAAGGAAGGAAGTTGCCCAGAGAGGAAGATTGCATCAATGTTGATTCAGAGCATGAGGATGAATCAACCAGTCAGAGGAAGAGCAAGAAGCACAGTAAGAAACCGAGGGATAAGGCAGTGATGATTGTGGAAGGTTCAGGCACACCTAGTACCGGCAAGAAGGCCAAGGCTGAGGCCCCCAGCAAGGAAGTTGCTACTTGCACAGCTTGTCGAGAAGTCGCTGCCGTCGAGAAAGCCGGGTAGGGCGATGGCCCATATTGCAAGATGCACCGGACAAAGGGCCACGACCTTCGGTAGTGCTACCAGGTTGAGCATATTGTCAAAAGACAGAAGGCAGAATATGATAAGCGTGATAAGGAAAAAGGTCTGAATGCCGTTGGCGGAAAGGGCCGAGGCGGTGAAGCAAATCGCCCCGGCAAACCCTTTGGAACCAAGGAAAGCCCGCCAGGGGCCAACTGAAGGAAATCTGTGATGATGTGAGTAATGGAGGGAATGAAGAGGAAACCAGTGAGCAGGAGTTCCAGAAGGCCACTGGCGCCCTATGCATTGATGGGGGTGCATCCTTGGACGCCTCTCACCGCCAGCTCAAGCAATGAGCACGAGAGTTCAATGCTATGGAGCCAGCACCAGAGGCCCGGAAATCACTCAAATGGTCCCGCACGCCAATCATCTTCGATGAGGAGGATCACCCTGACCGCACCACTGCGGTAGGGTGCTTGTCGTTGTTGGTCTCCCAAACAATCCGCAACCTCAAGGTCAGAAAGATGTTAGTAGATGGTGGGGCCGGGTTAAATCTGATTACCTCAGCAGTTATCAGCAAGCTTCAAATTGGGGAAGAAGAGCTGGAGGTTACCGGCACGTTCCAAGGAGTTAACCCCGGTAGGAGCCGTCCCAAGGGGAAGATTACGTTGCCGGTGACGTTTGGGGGAGAGCTGAACTATCAGACTGAGAAGGTTGTGTTTGATGTGGTTGATTTCCCCCTGCCGTACAATGGGATTCTTGGGCGCCCAGCTCTGGCCAAGTTCATGGCAGCGTCCCATTATGCTTACAACACCTTGAAGATGCCAGGGCCACTGGGAGTCATCTCTATCCCATCAGATGAGAAGGATGCAATTATCTGCATAGACAAGATGTACCGGGATGCAGTCGCAGCAGAGGCAGCGACGGCGACGGCTCCCGCCAAGGAAAGCAAAGGAAGGAAAAGGGATTGTAGGACCTCCGGCAAGGAGTCCCGGAAGAGTGCCCCCTCCGAGTGCACGGCACCCATTGACGACGTGCCGTAGTGTTCCAACAGCAAGAGATCCAAGGTTGCTGCACCCCAAGTGAAGAAGGTCCCGGCAGGGCTAGCTGGCGTTGATGGTACCTTCACCATCAGCGCCACTCTTGATGACAAATAGGAAAGCGCGCTCGTTGCCTTCCTGCGGGCGAATATCGATGTGTTTGCCTGGCAACCATCTGATATCCCCGGTGTTCCCAGGGAGGTAATCGAGCACCACCTTGCTATCTGCCCACATGCCCGACCTGTCAAGTAGAAAGTACGGAAGAAGGGCTTGGAGCGGCAGTAGTTCATTGCCGAGGAAATCACGAAACTGGAGGCAGCTGGTTTGGTCAGAGGAGTACTGCATCCTACATGGTTAGCAAATCCAGTGGTAGTCCGAAAGGAAAATGGGAAATGGAGGCTTTGCATTGATTTCACAGATCTCAACAAGGCTTGCCCAAATGACCCATTTCCCTTGCCGCGCATCGACCAAATTGTGGATTCCACTTCAGGTTGTGATTTGCTCTCCTTTCTGGATGCATACTCCGGATATCACCAGATCTTCATGCCCAAAGAGGATGAGGAGAAGACATCATTCATCACTCCATGTGGTACGTACTACTTTGTCCGCATGCCATTCGGATTAAAGTGTCGGGTCCACTTTTGCAAGGGCAGTCCAGATTGGTTTTGAGCCACAGTTGCACAGAAACATAGAAGCCTATACGGATGATATAGTGGTCAAAACGAAGGATAACACCACTCTTATCCAGGATTTGGAGGAGACATTTGCTAACCTGTGCAAGATCAACTTGAAGCTTAATCCGGAGAAGTGTGTGTTTGGTGTCCCGTCCGGCAAGCTACTTGGTTTCTTCGTGTCCCATCGGGGGATCGAAGCTAACCCCGACAAGATCAAGGCCATCGAGCAGATCCAACCACCAAGGACAGTTAAGGATGTGAGGCGCCTAACGGGATGCGTTGCCGCGCTAAGCAGATTCATTTCCAAGTCTACCGAGCGTGCCCTGCCGTTCTTTAAAATTTTGAAGAAAGCAGGACCTGTGAAGTGGACCCCGGAGGCAGATGCAGCTCTGCAGGAGTTGAAGGCTTACCTATCATCTATGCCTACTGAGGGAGTCCTGGATTAAGGGGTTCTCGGGCGTCCTGGCTGGGTGACGTGGGCCCGACTAATGGGCCATGAAGATACAAGATAGAACACTTCTTCCCGTGTCCGGATGGGACTCTCCTTTGCGTGGAAGGCAAGCTTGGCGCTCGGATATGGAAATTCCTTTCTCTGTAAACCGACTCTGTACAATCCTAGGTCCCTCCGGTGTCTATATAAACCAAAGGCTTTAGTCCGTAGAGACGAAGATAATCACAATCACATAGGCTAGACATCTAGGGTTTAGCCATTACGATCTTGAGGTAGATCAACTCTTGTAATCCCATATATACATCCAAGATAATCAAGCAGTAAGTAGGGTATTACCTCCATCAAGAGGGCCCGAACCAGGGTAAACATCGTGTCCCTGTCTCCTGTTACCTTCGATCCTTAGACGCACAGTTCGGGACCCCCTACCCAAGATCCGCCGGTTTTGACACCGACATTGGTGCTTTCATTGAGAGTTTCATTGTGTCGTTGCTAGAAGGTTCGATGGTTCCATCAGTCATCGACAACAATGCTGCCCTAAGGGAGATCTTTCTCCCCGGCCAGATCTTTGTGTTCGGCGGCTTCGCACTTCGTGCCAACTCGCTTGGCCATCTAGAGTAGATCGATAGCTACGCCCCAGGTCACCAGATCAGTTTTGGAAACCTAGATTATGTCGTTGATATCCGAGGAGACTTGATCTTCCAAGGGTTTGCGACCCCAACCTTCGCTCTGGCCTTAGATCCGGAGTGCATCACCGGGTCCGAAGACGGGATTCTCGAGCCCGCCGGACTCTCTGCGGCCATCGAGCTTGGTACGGGAGAGCCGGAGGAAGCAGCGCCTCCGGCTATCTTCATGAAGCCGGACTCTTCTCCGAACACTGGCTCCGAACCCTCGAAGTCGGCGTCGTGTGAGCTCGGCCGAGGAGTTTTCTTCCCGCCGTACTCCACGGACCCTTCTCTCCCTGGCCAAACCTCACCTTTAAGCGAGGCTCTGGACTTAATGCGATCCCTCGTCATTACAGAGGGGCAACGCCCGAATTACGCCCAGCCTAGACTAGGGGCTGAGAGCGGGGAATTTTACGTCCCACCCACCACCCACTTCATAGCCATTGTCGAGGACTTAACCGACATGCTCGATTACGGCTCCAAAGACATCAATGGTATGGACGACGATGCCGGAGAAGAGCAGGCCCAAAACCCGCCGTTTACCGGACGCTGGACGGCCACCTCTTCGTATAACGTGTACATGGTGGACACACCCAAAGAGGATAACGGCGATAACAAGAAAAATCCAGGCGAGGATAAACCCCCTGAGACACAACCAAAGCGCCGACGTCAACGGCGCCGCTCTAAATCACGCCGTGGAAAAGACAGCAATACCGGCACCGAAGACAGCAACACTCCGGACGATGCCGGAGACCAAGAAAACCCCGTCGAGCCAACCTCCGAACAGGACGATCGGGAAGATGGGCAAATTGGCCCTGATGAACAGGCTATAAATAAAGACTCGGAGGATAGTAATTACCTTCCGCTCTCCGAGGATGAGGTGAGCCTCGGCGACGAAGACTTCATCGTCCCTGAGGAACCCCTTGAGCAGGAGCGCTTTAAGCGCCGGCTAATAGCCACTACAAGGAGCCTGAAAAAGAAGCAGCAACAGCTTCAAGCTGACCAAGATCTGCTCAATGACGGGTGGACTAATGTCCTGGCAGCCGAGGAATACGGCCTCAGGCGCCCAACCAAGAGTTACCCGAAGCATAGGCTGCTACCTCAATTCGACGACGAGGCACTGGAGCCCGTACCATCAGCGCGTAACGCGGCCGACCGACTACGACGTGGCCGTGATAAAACGGCAACTCAAGCCGAACATAAGCACGTACTACCTCGCCGAAAAGGTAGAGACACAACAGCTCGGGGATACACATACGACCTGCGGCAGGACTTGGAAAATAGACCGGGTCAGACCAGATCGATCTACGGATCGCGGGGGCGTACCCCGACGCGCGAGGACAGCTATCTAGCTGGGCGCAACAAGCATAACCACCCCCGGGCCGAAAACCGCAGACGGACTCCATCCGAGCCGCGTTATGACTTGGCCCAATATAGAGGTGCCACACACCCCCTCTGCTTCACTGACGAAGTAATGGAGCACGAGTTCCCAGAAGGGTTCAAACCCGTGAATATCGAATCATACGATGGAACAATAGATCCCGCAGTATGGATCGAAGACTTTCTTCTCCATATTCATATGGCTTGCGGTGATGATCTTCATGCCATCAAATACCTCCCGCTAAAGCTCAAAGGACCAGCTCGGCACTGGTTAAACAGCCTGCTGGAAAACTCCATTGGCAGTTGGGAGGACATGGAAGACGCCTTTCGCGACAACTCCAGGGCACATACGTCCAACCCCCGGACGCCGATGACCTAAGCCACATAGTTCAACAGCCTGGAGAGTCGGGCAGGAAATTCTGGACTAGGTTCCAAACTAAAAAGAACTAGATCATCGACTGTCCGGATGCCGAAGCCCTAGCGGCCTTTAAGCATAGCATTCGCGACGAATGCCTCACCCGGCACCTCGGACAACAAAAACCAAAGTCCATGCCAGCCCTCATGGCACTTATGAAGCCAAAAATGATGCAAGCCCGCAGCAGCAACAATGCAAGCGAACCTGGCACCTCTGAAGCCAGAAATAGCAGCGGCAAGCCCCGACGCAATAGGCACAAGTGTCGAAACAACGGTGATAATACCGATGACACGGCGGTCAACGCCGGATTCAGTGGCTCAAAGTCCGTCAGCGGAAGAAGCCATTTAATTAAAAGAAGTAATCCGGGCTCATCCAGCTTGGACCGAATCCTCGATCCACCATACCAGATCCATGGCACCCCCGATAAACCCGCCAATCATACCAACAGAAGCTGTTGGGTCTTTAAACAGGCTGGTAAGTTAAGTACCGAAAATAAGAAGAAGGGGTCACCAAGTGAGGACGACGACGAGGAGACCCGTCCACCGAACACAGGGGACAAAAGAAATCCCCCCAAGTCAAAACGGTGAACATGATATACGTTACTCATATCCCCAAGAGGGAGCGCAAGCGTGCACTCATGGACGTCTATGCGATAGAGCCAGCTGCCCCAAAATTCAATCCATGGTCATCCTGCACGATCACTTTCGATCGCAGGGACCATCCGACCGGTATCCGTCACGGCGGCTTGGCCGCACTGGTCCTCGACCCAACCATTGATGGGTTCCACCTCACACGAGTCCTCATGGATGGTGGCAGCAGCCTTAACCTGCTATATCAGGACACAGTCCGCAAGATGGGCATCGATCCGTCCAGGATCAAGCCCACAAAAACTACCTTCAAAGGAGTAATACCAGGTGTAGAGGCTCGTTGCACGGGCTCAATCACATTGGAAGTCGTCTTCGGATCACCAGACAACTTCTGAAGTGAAGACTTGATCTTCGACATCGTCCCCTTCCGCAGTGGCTATCATGCACTGCTCGGACGAACCGGATTTGCTCGTTTCAATGCGGTGCCACACTATGCCTATCTCAAACTCAAGATTCCCGGACCATGCGGTTGAGGGAGTCCTGGATTAGGGGGTCCTCGGACAGCCGGACTATATACTTTAGCCGGACTGTTGGACTATGAAGATACAAGATTGAAGACCTTGTCCTGTGTCCGAATGGGACTCTCCTTGGCATGGAAGGCAAGCTCGGCAAATACGGATATGTAGATCTCCTCCCTTGTAACCGACTCTGTGTAACCCTAGCCCCCTCCGGTGTCTATATAAACCGGAGGGTTTAGTCCGTAGGACGACAACAATCATACCATAGGCTAGCTTCTAGGGTTTAGCCTCTACGATCTCGTGGTAGATCAACTCTTGTAATACTCATATCATCAAGATCAATCAAGAAGGAAGTAGGGTATTACCTCCATCGAAAGGGCCCGAACCTGGGTAAACATCGTGTCCCCCGCCTCCTGTTACCATCCACCTTAGATGCACAGTTCGGGACCCACTACCCGAGATCCGCCGGTTTTGACACCGACATTGGTGCTTTCATTGAAAGTTCCACTCTGTCGCGATAAAGGCTTGATGGCTCCTTCGATCATCGCCAACGATGCGATCCAGGGCGAGGCTTTCCTCCCCAGATGGATCTTTGTATTCGGCGGCTTCGTACTGCGGGCCAACTCGCTTGGCCATCTGGAGCAGATCGAGAGCTACGCCCCTGGCCATCAGGTTAGGTTTGGAAACTTGAACTATACTGCTGACATCCGTGGAGACTTGATCTTCGATGGATTCGAGCCCATGTCAGGTGCGCCGCACAGTCACGACGAGCATGACTTAGCTCTGTCGTCGGACAGTGTTCGGGAGATCACACCTGCAACTACTCTAGACCTCAATCCGGAATAGATAGCTCCGTCCGAGGACGGGTGGTTGGACCGCGCCATGAAGGCCACGCACTCAGCGGCGATAGAGCCGAATGCCGACTTCCCTTCCTATGAGACCCGTGCTGCCGGACACTTGGATTCGTCCCCGGCCATGGGCTCCGAGCCGCATGCGTCCGTGCCTATCGAATCCGATTGGGCACCGATCATGGAGTTTTCCTCCGCGGATATCTTTCAGCACTCACCACTGGGCGACGTGCTAAACTCATTAAGGTCTCTCTCCTTGTCAGGAGACCCTTGGCCGAACTATGTCCGGCTAGAATGGGATGCGGACGACGAAGAAATTCGCTCCCCACCCACCACCCACTTAGTAGCCACTGTCGATGATTTAACCGACATGCTCGATTTCGGCTCCGAAGACATCGACGGTATGGACGACGATGCAGGAGACAAACAGGAACCACCGCCCACAGGGCGCTGGACTGCCACCTCATCATATGATATATACATGGTGGACACCCCCAAAGAAGGCGATGGCGATAAGACAACGGAGGATAATCCCTCCAAGAAGCAATCCAAGCATCGACGTCAGCGGCGCCGCTCTAAGTCCCGCCATAGCGAAAGTAGCGATACCGGCACAAGAGACAATAACGCTCTGGATAGTGCCGAAGACGATGACAATCCCCTCCAGCCAGACCTCGAGCGGGGGGATGCACAAGCTAGCCCTCCGGAACAGGCAACAGACGGAGAATCAGAGGATGACAATTACATGCCTCTCTCCGAAGACAAGGTGAGCCTCGGTGACGAAGAATTTATCGTGCCTGAGGATCCCGCCGAGCAGGAGCGCTTCAAGCGCCGGCTTATAGCCACAGCAAATAGCCTGAAGAAAAAGCAACAACAGCTTCGAGCTGATCAAGATCTGCTAGCGGATAGATGGACTGAGGTCCTCGCGGCCGAGGAATACGAACTCGAGCGCCCAACCAAGAGTTACCCAAAGCGCAGGTTGCTACCCCAACTCGAGGAGGAAGCATTAAAACCTACATTACCAGCGTATGATGCGGCTGATCGGCCACCTCGTGGCCGAGACAGAGGGGCATATCAGCCCGAAGTCCAGCCCGCACCCCGTCGCTAGATAAACAAAAACACCAAGGCCCGGGGCAACACGCAGGACCTGCGAAACGTATTGGAAAACAAAGCAGGACATACAAGATCGATCTACGGATCACAGGGGCGCGCCCCAATGCATGACGATGATCGTCACGCCGGATACACTAAAAGCAAATCCAGCCGGGCTGATTACAGCAGACAAGACTCGTATGAACTGCGTCGCGACATAGCCCGACACAGAGGTGCCGCACACCCCCTATGCTTCACTGATAAAGTAATGGATCCTGAATTCCCAGAAGGATTTAAACCCGTGAACATTGAGTCATATGATGGTACAACAGACCCCGCGGTATGGATCGAGGATTTCCCCCTCCACATCCACATGGCCAGCGGTGACAATCTACATGCCATCAAGTACCTCCCACTAAAACTCAAAGGACCAGCTCGGCATTGGCTGAATAGCTTGCCAGCAAACTCCATTGGCAGTTGGGAGGATTTGGAAGATGCATTCCTTGACAACTTCCAGGGCACTTATGTGCGACCACCGGATGCTGATGACTTGAGCCATACAACTCAGCAGCCAGGGGAATCGGCCAGGAAATTCTGGACCCGGTTCCTAACTAAGAAGAAGCAAATTGTCGACAGTCCGGATGCAGAGGCATTAGCGGCATTTAAGCATAACATCTGTGACGAGTGGCTCGCCCGGCACCTCGGCCAAGAGAAGCCGAAGTCTATGGCAGCCCTCACGACACTCATGACCCGCTTTTGCGCAGGTGAGGACAGCTGGTTTGTTTGCAGCAACAACACATCAAGAAATCATGGCAATTCATATGCCAAAGATAGTAACGGCAGACCACGTCGCAACAGACACAAGCGCCGCAACAACAGCGACAACGCCGAAGACACGACAGACAATGCCGGATTCAATGGCTCTAAATCCGGTCAGCGGAAGAAGCCGTTCAAAAGAGGCAATCCGGGCCCATCCAGTTTGGACCGCATACTCGATCGCTCGTGTCAAATTCACGGCACCCCCGATAAGCCAGCCAATCACACCAACAAAGAATGTTGGGTGTTCAAGCAGGCTGGCAAGCTGAATACCGAAAACAAGGAAAAGGGGCTGCATAGCGACGATGAGGAGGAGCCCCGGCCGCCGAACACAGGAGGACAGAAGAAATTTCCTCCCCAAGTGAAAACGGTAAACATGATATACGCAACCCATATTTGCAAGAGGGAACGGAAGCGTGCACTAAGGGACGTCTATGCGATGGAGCCAGTCGCTCCAAAGTTCAACCCATGGTCTTCTTGTCCGATCACTTTCGATCGTAGGGACCACCCCACTAGTATCCGTCATGGCAGTTCTACCGCATTGGTTCTTGACCCCATCATCGACGGATTTCACCTCACTCGAGCCCTAATGGAAGGTGCAAGCAGCCTGAACCTGCTCTATCAGGATACAGTGCGCAAAATGGGTATAGACCCTCGAGGATCAAACCCACAAAAACCACCTTCAAGGGTGTCATACCAGGTGTAGAGGCATGTTGCACGGTATCAATCACACTGGAAGTGGTCTTCGGATCTCCGGACAACTTCCGAAGCGAGGAACTAATCTTCGATATCGTCCCCTTCCGTAGTGGCTATCACGCACTACTTGGACGAACCGCATTTGCTAGATTCAATGCGGTACCGCACTATGCGTACCTCAAGCTGAAAATGCCAGGACCTCGCGGAGTTATAACAGTCAATGGAAACACAGAACGCTCGCTCCGCACGGAGGAGCACACTGCAGCCCTCGCAGCGGAAGCACAAAGCAGCCTTCTGAGGCCAACCGCCAATTCGACAAAAAGGCCCCCGGACACCTTCAAGCGAGTCCGGAGTAACCTGCAACAGGATCTCCAGGCACGTTCAGAGCTCGGATAGCAATTTGGCCTCCGCCATAGTCCCAGTCAAGCGGCGAAATTTGTGCCGCGCGTACATAACTACACACTCAAGATACCATGGGCATAGGCGGAGGCACGGCTATGGCACGGCCCACAATGCGGCTCAACCGCCCCAGGGCACGTATACCTTTATCATTTTTTCTCTTTCGGGACCTTACTCTCTGGAAGACCTCTCCGGCAGTCTGATTGTTGACTCATTGCGGGAAGGAAATACCAAGGAAGCAAGACGCTCTGACGTACAAGGGAATCCCCAGGTGGTCTCTGATAACGATCGAAATACCTGTTTTACATACCAATACGCAGCCTGCCCTTGGATAGGACATGTCAAATAGTCCTATTTTTTGCTTATTGCACTACTTGTATCCGTACGTTATTTAAATAACAATGCATAGCGTTAGTCTATTATTGCATTTCCTTTTTCCTTGCCTGCTTATTTTACGACAAATTGCACCCGTATATTCTGGTACGACCAGTGCACCAGGGGCTTCAGTATACCCCATAACACGGCGCGAAAAGTCCGAATACTTTCGACAGTGCGGCACCCCGAACTTATAGCATTATATGCATCAGCTCCGAATCATGTCTTGGGTCAATAGTTGGGTTTGCCCGGCTCCCATGTTTTGGTACCTTACGTTTCGCAGTATCGGCTAAGGTAGCACTGGGAGAACTACTGCAATTGTGTCCCCTGTTCTTCCGGACGAGCGCCTCAGTAGAGAAAGCCGAAAACTGACTGTCATGATGAGGTGAGAGCCGGTCGCTGTTCGAGAGGTCTCAAGTCCTTAAAGACTTTTTCCGCTTCGGGCGAGGATTCGTCCTTGCCCGACTTAGGCGTATATAGCACCCCAAATTCGGCCTTCCGAATACTAGGGGCTTCGCCAAAATTTAAAATTGTAGACTTCTATGGCTAAGTGAGAGTGATAAAGCTTTATAGTCCGATTGCCTGGTTCGTTGTGCTGAACACCTCCTACGAAGGATCCAAAATTGGGGTAAAGAGTGCTCAGGTTTATCCCGAACACCTCAGTACTAGTTACATGGGGGCAGAAGCCGACGACTGGCCAACTCTCAGATTTTATAGACGGCCGCACAGAAGGTAATATTTTAAATTAACAAGCGTTGCATAGCGCAAATGAACTCGTTTCATATTACAGGATCGCATGAGCACATTCATTCAAATATTACACCCTTAGCACATTCCTCTGCCACAAGGCGAGCACCCTTCAGGACACTGTCATAATACTTCTCGGGGTGGCGATGCTCCTTGCCCTTCGACGAACCCTCCTTCACCAGCTTTTCGGCGTCCAGCTTCGCCCAGTGCACCTTCGCCCAGGCAAAAGCCCTGCGCGCACCCTCAATGCAGACGGACCGTTTTATGACTTCAAACCATGGGCAGGCATTCACAAGCCGCCTCATCAGACCGAAGTAGCTACCAGGCAGGGGCTCGTCAGGCCACATCCGGACTGTAAGACCCTTCATGGCCTGTTCGGCCGCCTTGTGAAGCTCGACTAGTTGCTTCAACTGTTCGCTCAAGGGCGTCGGGTGTTCGGTCCCAGTATACTGAGACCAGAACAACTTCTCCGTCGAGCTCCCCTCCTCGGCATGGTAGAACTCCGCGGCATCTGACACACTGCGGGGTAGATCTGCGAACGCTCCTGGAGAGCTCCGAACTCGGGTAAGTAAAAAGAAAGTTTCCTTCACATGCTTGCTTTGCATAATGAATGCCTTACCCGCCGCTATCTTCTTAACCGCCTCAATTTCCTGGAGGGCCTTTTGGGCTTCGGCCTTGGCATGTTGTGCGTTTTCAAGGGCCTTCGCAAGCTCGGACCCTTGCGTCTTAGAGTCAAGCTCCAAGGACTCGTGTTTCTTGACGAGAGCCTGGAGCTCTTGCTGCACCTCACTTACTCGGGCCTCTTGCTTCTCTCGCTCGATGCGCTCCTTGGCCTCTTTGTCTTCGGCCTCGGATAGCGCCTTCTGCAGGGCCGCCACTTCGGTCGTGGCCCCTAGCAAAATTCATGACGATTCTATTATTCCAAACCAAAATTTTCTTTATCAATATCCAGACGGGGTGTCACTTACCTTTGTTCTCTTCGAGCTGCCTCTTGGTAAGGCCGAGCTCTTCCTTGGACCGCTCAAGGTCCCGCTTCAGTGTGGCGACCTCCGCAGTATGAGCGGCGGCGGCCAGCGGTGAAGCCTGCTTATTCACATAGACACATTCCGATTAGACTCCTGCGATTATTATTTGATCCTCTATTCGTCCTTCCTTCGCGAACGCCAAACAGTGCATCAGGGGCTATTGTCTATGTTGTAACATTTTCTTACAATTTGATTACTTACCTCAAAGCCGGTTAGGAGGCTGGCACAGGCTTCAGTCAGTCCGCTCTTAGCGGACTGAACCTTCTTGACTACTGCACTCATAATAGTGCGGTGCTCTTCGTCAATGAAAGCGCCACGAAGCACTTCCAGCAAGTTGGCCGATGCCTCTGGATGGACAGAGGCCATCAGCACAGACGGCTTGCCCCCTTAGCGAGGGGTTGCATGACAGAATCCGGAACCACTGGAGGTTCCGGCGCCGTATTCGGCTTGGGACTAGACTTGCTGCTTGCCCCTCGTGCGCCCAGCGCCTGGAATGTCGCCTTGGGGCACCTCCGGAACTGTCGCCCCTAGGTTCAGTTCCCTTTGAGACAACACCTCGGCATCGTCCGTAGGGCGGGGGGAGGAGGCGGTCGGGAGTGAATCGTTGTTCATATCTGACGGGCCCAAAGAATCATCCGACGAAGATACGTCGATATGGGCTCGGGATGGACTGCATAATCATGTGTGGCGTGATAAGAAACAGTACAATAAGACGTACCAAGAATTATTATGGTATCCGGATACTCACGACTTCGCCAAGGGCTTGTCCCTGGGTAACCACTCCTCGTCACTGAAAGCGGCCGTCGTGGAGCAGTCCGGGAGGAGGGTCCTTCCCTTCTTGGACCCTTCAGCCTCCCCTGATGGGGCGGCCTTCCTTTTCATGTCCCCCCACCTGGGGGGGAGAACTTTCCTCTTCCTCCTCCTCGTTTTCGTGGGAGGAGTGCGCCTCGGTGTTTTCGGACGATGAGTCCGATATAACCTTGCGTCGGAGACCTTTCCTGGTCCCCGTGGCCTTCTTCTTGGCCTTCTTGTCCGGCACCTCATAAGGCGCCGGAACCAGCATCTCCGTTAGGAGAGCATCTGCTGGATCTTCGGGCAGGGGGGCTGGACAATCGATCTGCTCCGCTGTCGCTACCCAGTCCTGTTAAATGGCGTGGAGGCTTAGATCCCGCGCGTGGTTATACTGGGGAAAAGAACATCTTATGAGATATAAAAGACTTACTGGATTGGCAGGGCGCTTTGCGCTGAGTTCGCGGTCCTCGGTAAGGGGAGGAGGTACCTCGGCGCCCTTGAACAGCACCTTCCAGACGTCCTTGTGCGTCGTGTCGAAGAGCTCTCGCAGCGTCTGGTGCTCGGCCGGGTCGAACTCCCACAAATTGAATGCCCGTCTTTGACACAGGAGGATCCGGCAGAAGAGCATGACTTGGACCACGTTGACAAGCTTGATTTTCTTGCTCATCATGTTTTTGACGCAGGTCTAGAGTCCGGTCAGCTCTACCGAGGAACCCCAGGATAGGCCCTTCTCTTTCCAGGAGGTGAGCTGCATGGGGATTCCGGATCGAAATTAGGGGGCCGCTACCCAGTTGGTGTCGCGCGGCTCGGTGATGTAGAACCACCCTGATTGTCACCCCTTTACAGTCTCCACATAGGAGCCTTCGAGCCAGGTGACGTTGGGCATTTTGCCCACCATGGCGCCTCTGCACTCCGCTTGCTGGCCGACCACCACCTTCGGTTTAACGTTGAAGGTCTTCAGCCACAGGCCGAAGTGGGGCTTGATGCGGAGGAAGGCCTCGCACACGACGATAAACGCCGAGATGTTGAGGATGAAATTGGGGGCCAGATCGTGAAAGTCCAGCCCGTAGTAGAACATGAGCCCGCGGACAAACGGGTGGAGGGGAAATCCCAGTCCGCAGACGAAGTGGGTAAGAAATATCACCCTCTCATGGGGTTCTGGAGTAGGGACGATCTGCCCCGCATCTGGTAGCCGGTGCGCGATATTAGCGGCCAGGTATCCGGCTCCCCGGAGCTTTGTGATGTCATCCTCCGTAACGGAGGAGACCATCCACTTGCCTCCCGCTCTGGACATGCTTGGAGTGGTTTTGAGGAGAAAATGCGAACTTGGGTGCTGGAGCTCGAGTGCGCAAGAATGGATGAGCGAGGAAGAGGGCGTGGGTGAAAAAGATGAATCCTTGTCTCTTTATAAGGGCGGAAGAAACTATGCGCCTGCCCACCTGCCTGGTAAAGTCGCTTATTCCCCAAGCGCCGTAATTGATGGCGCGGTTGGGTTACCCACACACGTATTGGTGAGAATCCCGTGATAAGGGGACACGATCTCTGCTTCGACAAGACATGCCAAGAAAACCGCCTCGCAATATGTGCAGTGGCTGGTTGAGAAAAACGGATCGAATAATGACCGGGTCGTGGTGTGATGTCATGCTGCAGAATGTGTCAGCCGATTAGATTTGTGGAATATTATACTCTCTACGGTGGTATGTGGAATTTATTTTACAGAGCCGGACACTATCCTTGTGTTCAAAATCTTCTATGGAGTATTCGGAGGAGGAACCCGCCTTGCAATGGCGAAGACAATCTGCGCGCCGGACTCATCGTCATTGAAGCCTAGTTCAGGGGCTACTGAGGGAGTCTTGGATTAGGGGGTCCTCGGACAGCCGGACTATATACTTTAGCTGGACTGTTGGACTATGAAGATACAAGATTGAAGACCTCATCCCGTGTCCGGATGGGACTCTCCTTGGCGTGGAAGGCAAGCTCGGCAAATACGGATATGTAGATCTCCTCCCTTGTAACCGACTCTGTGTAACCCTAGCCCCCTCCGGTGTCTATATAAACCGGAGGGTTTAGTCCGTAGGACGACAACAATCATACCATAGCCTAGCTTCTAGGGTTTAGCCTCTACGATCTTGTGGTAGATCAACTCTTGTAATACTCATATCATCAAGATCAATCAAGCAGGAAGTAGGGTATTACCTCCATCGAGAGGGCCCGAACCTGGGTAAACATCGTGTCCCCCGCCTCCTGTTACCATCCGCCTTAGACGCACAGTTCGGGACCCCCTACCCGAGATCCGCCGGTTTTGACACCGACAGCGGTGTCATAACAGTCAATGGAAACATGGAACTCTCCCTTCGTACCGAGGAGCACACCGCGGCCCTGGCAGTGGAAGTACAGGGCGGCCTTATCAAGCAGAACATCAATTCGGCGGCCAAGCCCCCGGACACTATTAAACGAGTCCGGACTACTCCGCGGCATGACAGTCCAGCTCGTCAGGAGCTCGACTAGCAATTCGGCCTCCGTCTCAGCCCCGACCAAATTGCGGCGTACGTCCTGTGCGTACATAACTATGCATTAGAAATACCATGGGCAAAGACGGAGGCACAACTCGATCACGGTCCACAATACGGCTCGACCTTATCTGGACACTCATACTTCCCTTTCTTTCTTTTTATCCTTTTCAGGCTTCTTTTCCACAGGTCCCTCACGACGGCTTGATCGTCGATCCTTTCGAAGGATAAACGCACAAGCAGCATAGACGTGTGGCGGAATACCTAGAAGATCTTTTTGACGATCATCGTGCCTGCTTTCAGGACCCGCGCACAGCTTCCCATTGGCCTCGGCATGTTAAATAGCCATGTTGCTTATCGCACTATTTGTACAAATACGCTTTGACGTATCAATCAGACTATAATGGAAATGGTCTCTGGCCCAACATACGTGGCAATGGCCTACTCCTTCATTATATTTCACTATTTTTATCGATGGCACTCGTACACCTTGGTTCGACTTAAATCACCAGGGGCTCCATTATGCTCCATACGTCTGCAACAAGTCCGAACACTTTTTACAGTATAATTCGGCGCCCCGAATATAGCATTATATGCATCGGCTCCGAATCATGTCTTTGGTTAATAGTTGGGTTGCCCGGCTCCTGTGCTTGCTACCTTATGTTCCATCTTATCGGCTAGGGTAGTAAAGGGAGAACTACTGCAATTGTGTTCCTGGTTCATCCGGATAAACACCTCAGTAGAGAAAGCCGAAAACTGACTGTCATGATGTGGCGAGAGTTGGTCAGCTATTCGGTGGCTAAACATTAATCTCTTGCGATTTTTCTGTAAGCCGACTCTGTACAATCCTAGGTCCCTCCGTTATCTATATAAACCGAAGGGTTTAGTCCGTAGAGACGAAGATAATCACAATCACATAGGCTAGACATCTAGGGTTTAGCCATTACGATCTCGAGGTAGATCAACTCTTGTAATCCCATATATACATCCAAGATAATCAAGAAGGAAGTAGGGTATTACCTCCATGAAGAGGGCCCGAACCTGGGTAAACATCGTGTCCCTATCTCCTATTACCTTCGATCCTTAGACGCACAGTTCGGGACCCCCTACCCGAGATCCGCCGGTTTAATTTGACACCGACACCTACCTTGGTTGCACCCAAACCCCAAGAGCCATTGTTGCTTTACTTGGCGGCAACCAACCAAGTGGTCAGTGCAGCCTTGGTAGCACAGCGAGAAGCGGACGAGGCAGAAAGTGGACAGATCACGGCAGAGTCAGAAAAGGATCAGAACAGCGATGAGCATCGCAACGAGAGCAACCCCAAGGACGCGGCAAGGAAGAAAGTGGTGCAGTGCCCAGTGTACTTCGTTAGCTCCTTCTTACAGGGGGCTAGATCGAGGTACTCTGGCGTGCAAAAGTTGATCTTTGGCCTCGTCATGGCCTCAAGGAAACTGCGCCACTACTTCCATGCCCATGAGATCACGGTTGTCACTCGTTTTCCGCTGCAAAGGATACTCCGAAACCCTGAGGCTACCGGCAGAATAATGGAGTGGGCTTTGGAGTTATCCATCTTTGGTTTGAAGTTTGAGACCACATCAACTATCCAGAGCAGGGCGTTGGCAGAGTTTATTGCAGAATGGACGCCAACCCCTGATGAGGAGGTGACAGAAACAGCTCTCCCTGGCAAGGAATCATCCCAAGAATGAATTTTGTATTTTGATGGTGCTTTTTACCTACAAGGAGCAGGGGCTGGTGTGCTTCTCGTTGCCCCCTCCGGGTGGCACTTGAAGTACGTCGTCTAAATGCACTTTGCCCGGGAAGAAGCCACCAACAGTACAGCTGAGTATGAAGGGCTCCTTGCCGGGCTCAGGATTGCAGCGGAACTGGCAATCAAAAAGCTGATCAATCAAGGAGATTCACAGCTTGTGGTGAGACAAGTCAACAAATATTATCAAAGCTCATTGATGGAAGCATACGTCGAGGAAGTGAGGAGATTGGAGGAGCACTTTGACGGGCTGCAAACAGAGCACGTACCCCGTGCGGATAACAGCATAGCTGGTCACCTGTCAAAGTGTGCTGCGCAGAAGCTTCCTATGGAACCAGGAACTTTTGTTCTCCGTCTCTCTCAGCCCTTCGTATCACCAGCCACAATGGCCCGGAAAAGGAGAAAGTTGGACTACGGTAAGCCTCTCCCGGTCGAGCCAACCGCTCCCGGCAGAGACACTGCCGGAAACAACTCCTCACAGCCTGCCGGACCACCCCCTCGGGCCTATGGACCCCGTGAACGAGGCTGGTGCTCCCGCAGAAGAGGAGGTGCCGCTGGTCCTTGTTGTCGAGCCCCAGGCTGCAACTTGGGCAAGGCACATCGTCCGCTTCCTACAAGTCAGAGAACTTCCCGGCGACCAAGATGAAGCTGAGAAAGCAGCCCGGAGGGCCAGTATGTACCAGTTTGTCTATGACACTCTGTACAGAAGGAGGCCCAACGGTGTGAAATTGAAGTGTGTCTGCCAGGAGGATGGAAAGGAACTGATGGCTGAGATTCACAGAGGAATGTGCGGCTCACACATTAGATCAAGGGTATTAGTTGGGAAAGCATTCTGACAAGGATTCTATTGGCTCACAGCACTCCAAGATGCGGTCGAGCTCGTCATGACATGTGAACCCTGCCAGTTCCATTCCAAGAGAACACACCTGCCTGCCCAAGCCCTTTAGACAATCCCTTTATCATGGCCATTTTCGGTCTGGGGGCTCGATATCCTCGGTCCCTTCCCCCGAGCAATCGGGGGCTTTGAATTCTTGTTCGTTGCCAGCGACAAGTTTACAAAGTGGTCGGAAGTGACTGCTGTGAGAAAGGTGACTGCTCGGTCGGCTATCAAGTTCTTGAAAGAGTTGGTGTGTCAGTTTCAGCAAGGATCATCACCGACAACGGCACCCAATTCACGAGCCACACCTTCATGCAATATGTTCGTACCCTCGGATGCAAGATCTCATCCGCCTCTCTGGCACACCCCCGGAGCAATGGACAAGTTGAGAGGGCGAACGCTGAAGTGCTACGTGGACTCAAGACAAGAACTTTTGATACGCTGCAGAAGCACGGCAGGCGGTGGATCGAGGAGCTACCGGTAGTTCTGTGGTCCCTCAGAACGACAACTAACCGAGCTACCGGGCAGACTCCCTTCTCCCTGGTCTACGGGGCAGAAGCAGTTATCACCACGGAACTTATTTACGGGTCCTCTCGAGTGCTTGCCTACGATGAAGTAGCGCAAGATCAGCACTGACGTGGCGACACTGTGCTACTCGAGGAGAACCATCTCCGGGCTGCTACGTGTGTTGCACGCTACCAGCAAGCCCTGCATCGCTACCACAGCCATGGGGTTCATGCCCGGTGTTTTGAGGAAGGTGACCGTGTCCTTAGGCGCGTTCAGTCTGCCAAGGGTACAAACAAGTTATCACCGAAGTGGGAAGGCCCTTACCGGGTGGTACGAGTTACCAGACCCGACGCAGTCCGTCTGGAGACCAGAGATGGCACTCAGTTGCAAAACTCATGGAATATTGAGCATCTCCGTAAGTACTACCCGTAAGGCGCGAGGCTATCGGGCACTGCCCGGCAGCCACCCTTTTGTACAGGCCTTGCCTCAGCTGCATGTAACCCCTTGTACAAAGCCGGGGCGATGACCCCGTGCAAGAGAAAATAAAGAAGCGTTGTAGGGGGGCCAACTAAGATTGCATGCATGCATGAGCACACCAAGATCACTTCATAAGCATTTCATGAGCATTTGCATATGCATATAGATTGGATTGCATCCTGCATGCATTCACATCTACATGGAGTTGCAGGTTCCTGTCGTGAACTTGGCTTCGACAAAGGATGGGAAGATTGCACGGCACAGCGATCCCCGGCAAAACCAAACAAATAAGTTCTACCTCTTGTCCATTAGTGTTCTGTAACCGGCTATGATTTTGCATGAGAAAACCTCACCTCTCTTTTGAAACTTAGGTGTTCCCATCTATGACTCGAACGTTGCTTCGGTCAGGATGGTCGCAGTAGCCTTTGGTAAAAAGGAGCTGGCGGGGGGCTGGCTGAAGGAAATATGTCCTAGAGGCTATAATAAAGTTATTGTTTATTTCCTTATTTCATGATGAATGTTTATTATTCATGCTAGAATTGTATTAACCGGAAACTTGATACATGTGTGAATACATAGACAAATAGAGTGTCACTAGTATGCCTCTACTTGACTAGCTCGTTGAATCAAAGATGGTTAAGTTTCCTAGCCATAGACATGAGTTGTCATTTGATTAACAGGATCACATCATTACAGAATGATGTGATTGACTTGACCCATTCCGTTAGCTTAGCATTTGATCGTTTAGTATGTTGCTATTGCTTTCTTCATGACTTATACATGTTCCTATGACTATGAGATTATGCAACTCCCGAATACCGGAGGAACACTTTGTGTGCTACCAAACGTCACAACGTAACTGGGTGATTATAAAGGTGCTCTACAGGTGTCTCCGATGGTACTTGTTGAGTTGGCATAGATCGATATTAGGATTTGTCACTCCGTTTGTCGGAGAGGTATCTCTAGGCCCTCTCGGTAATGCACATCACTATAAGCCTTGCAAGCAATGCAACTAATGGGTTAGTTGCGGGATGATGCATTACGGAACGAGTAAAGAGACTTGCCGGTAACAAGATTGAGCTAGGTATTGAGATACCGACAATCGAATCTCAGGCAAGTAACATACCGATGACAAAGGGAACAATGTATGCTATTATGCGGTTTGACCGATAAAGATCTTCGTAGAATATGTGGGAGCCAATATGAGCATCCAGGTTCCGCTATTGGTTATTGACCGGAGACGTGTCTCGGTCATGTCTACATAGTTCTCAAACCCGTAGGGTCCACACGCTTAAAGTTCGGTGACGATCGGTATTATGAGTTTATATGATTTGATGTACCGAAGGTAGTTCGGAGTCCCGGATGAGATCAGGGACATGACGAGGAGTCTCGAAATGGTCGAGACATAAAGATCGATATATTGGACGACTATATTCGGACATCGGAAAGGTTCCGAGTGATTCGGGTATTTTTCGGAGTACCGAGGAGTTACGGGAATACGGGGAAGAAGTATTGGGCCACATGGGCCAAGTGATGGAAGAGAGGAGGCAGGGCGCGCGGCCCCCCTAGCCCAAACCGAATTGGACTAGGGCTGGCCCCCCTTTCCCTCCTTTCCTCCCTCTCCTTCCTTCTTCCTCTCCTCCTTCCTTTCCTCCTCCTAGTAGGAGTAGGAAAGGGGAGTCCTACTCCTACTAGGAGGAGGACTCCTCCTCCTGGCGCGCCCTACAGGGGCCGGCCGGCCTCCCCCCTTGCTCCTTTATATACAGGGGCAGGGAGCACCCTAGAACACACAAGTTGATCTGTTGATCTCTCCCAGCCGTGTGCGGTGCCCCCCTCCACCATAATCCACCTCGGTCATATCGTAGCGGTGCTTAGGCGAAGCCCTGTGTCGGTAGCATCATCATCACCGTCATCACGCCGTCGTGTTGACGAAACTCTCTGATGAAGCTCTGCTAGATCGGAGCTCGCGGGACGTCATCGAGTTGAACGTGTGCTGAACTCGGAGGTGCCGTGCATTCGGTACTTGGATCGGTCGGATCGTGAAGATGTACGACTACATCAACCGCGTTGTGCTAATGCTTCCGCTTTCGATCTACGAGGGTACGTGGACACACTCTCCCCTCTCGTTGCAATGCATCACCATGATCCTGTGTGTGCGTAGGTAAATTTTTGAAATTACTATGTTCCCCAACAGTGGCATCCGAGCCAGGTTTATGCGTAGATGTAATATGCACGAGTAGAACACAAGTGAGTTGTGGGCGATACTAGTCATACTGCTTACCAGCATGTCATACTTTGATTCCGCGGTATTGTTGGATGAAGCGGCCCGGACCGACATTACGCGTACGCTTACGCGAGATTGGTTCTACCGACGTGCTTTGCACACAGGTGGCTGGCGGGTGTCAGTTTCTCCAACTTTAGTTGAATTGAGTGTGGCTACGCCCGGTCCTTGTGAAGGTTAAAACAACACTAACTTGATGAAATATCGTTGTGGTTTTGATGCGTAGGTAAGAACTGTTCTTGCTCAGCCCATAGCAGCCACGTGAAACTTGCACCAACAAAGTAGAGGACGACTAACTTGTTTTTGCAGGGCATGCTGTGATGTGTTATGGTCAAGGCATGATGCTATATTTATTGTATGAGATGATCATGTTTTGTAACGGAGTTATCGGCAACTGGCAGAAGCCTTATGGTTGTCTCTTTATTAGATAAGATGCAAGTGCCAAATAATTGCTTTACTTTATCGCTATGCAATAGCAATAGTTGCAAGAGCAATAGTTGGCGAGATGACCATGTGACGACACATTGATATAGATCAAGATGATGGAGGTCATGGTGTCATGCCGGTGACGATGGAGATCATGACGATGCTTTGGAGATGGAGATCAAAGGCACAAGATGATGATGGCCATATCATGTCACATATTTTGATTCCATGTGATGTTTATCTTTTATGCATCTTATTTTGCTTGGTTCGACGGTAGCTTTATAAGATGATCCCTTACTAAAATTTCAAGGTATAAGTGTTCTCCCAGAGTATGCACCGTTGCCAAAGTTCTTCATGCCGAGACACCACATGATGATCGGGTGTGATAAGCTCAACGTTCATATACAACGGGTGTAAGACAGTTTTGCACACGCAGAATACTCGGGTTAAACTTGACGAGCCTAGCACATGCAGATATGGCCTCGGAACACTGGAGACCGAAAGGTCGAGCATGAATCATATAGTAGATATGATCAACATAGTGATGTTCACCATTGAAAACTACCCCATCTCACGTGATGATCGGACATGGTTTAGTTGATTTGGATCACGTGATCATTTAGATGACTAGAGGGATGTCTATCTAAGTGGGAGTTCTTAAGTAATATGATTAATTGAACTTTAATTTATCATGAACTTAGTCCTGATAGTATTTACATAACTATGTTGTAGATCAATAGCTCGCGATGTTGCTCCCCGTTTATTTTGATATGTTCCTAGAGAAAAACTATGTTGAAAAAAGTTAGTAGCAATGATGCGGACTAGCTCCGTAATCTGAGGTTTATCCTCATTGCTGCACAGAAGAATTATGTCCTTGATGCACCGCTAGGTGACACACCGATTGCAGGAGCAAAAGCAGACGTTATGAACATTTGGCAAGCTCGATATGATGACTACTTGATAGTTTAGTGCACCATGCTTTACGGCTTAGAATCGGGGCTTCAAAGACGTTTTTGAAACGCCACGGAGCATATGAGATCTTCCAAGAGTTGAAATTAGTATTTCAGACTCATGCCCATGTCGAAAGGCTTAAGACCTTTGACAAGTACTTTGCCTACAAGATGGAGGAGAATAGCTCAACTAGTGAGCATGTGTTCAGAATGTCTGAGTACTACAATCGCTTGAATCAAGTGAGAGTTAATCTTCCAGAAAAGATAGTGATTGACAAAGTTCTCTAGTCACTATCACAAAGTTACTAAAACTTCGTGATGAACTATAATATGCAAGGGATAACGGAAACGATTCCCAAGCTCTTCGTGATGCTGAAATCTACGAAGGTAGAAATCAAGAAAGAGCATCAAGTGTTGATGGTTAACAAGACCACTAGTTTCAAGAAAAGGGAAAAGGGATAGAAGGGGAACTTCAAGAAGAACGGCAAGCAAGTTGCTTCTCAAGTGAAGAAGCCCAAGTCTGGACCTAAGCCTGAGACTGAGTGCTTCTACTGCAAAGGGACTGGTCACTGGAAGCGGAACTGCCCCAAGTATTTGGCGGATAAGAAGGATGGCAAGGTGAACAAAGGTATATTGGATATACATGTTATTGATGTGTACTTTACTAGTGTTTATAGCAACCCCTCGGCATTTGATACTGGTTTAGTTGCTAAGAGTAGTAACTCGAAACGTGAGTTGCAGAATAAACAGAAACTAGTTAAGGGCGAGGTGAGGACGTGTGTTGGAAGTAGTTCCAAGATTGATATGATCATCATCGCACACTCCCTATACTTTCGGGATTAGTGTTGAACCTAAATAAGTGTTATTTGGTGTTTGCGTTAAGCATGAATATGATTTGATCATGTTTATTGCAATACGATTATTCATTTAAGTCAAATAATAATTGTTATTCTGTTTACGTGAATAAAACCTTCTATGGTCATACACCCAAGGCGAATGGTTTATTGAATCTCGATCGTAGTGATACACATATTCATAATATTGAAGCCAAGTTAATAATGATAGTGTAACTTGTTTGTGGCACTGCCGTTTAGGTCATATTGGTGTAAAGCGCATGAAGAAAATCCATGCTGGTGGGCTTTTGGAATCACTTGATTATGAATCAGTTGATGCTTGCGAACCATGCCTCATTGGCAAGATGACTAAAGACTCCGTTCTCCGGAACAATGGAGCGAGCAACAGATTTGTTGGAAATAATACATACTGATGTATGCAGTCCGATGAGTGTTGAGCCTCGCGGCAGGTATCATTATTTTCTGACCTGCACACATGATTTGAGCAGATATGGGTATATCTACTTGATGAAACATAAGTCTGAAACATTTGAAAAGTTCAAAGAATTTCAGAGTGAAGTGGAAAATCATCGTAACAAGAAAATAAAGTTTCTACGATCTGATCGCAGAGGCGAATATTTGAGTTACGAGTTTGGTCTTCAATTTAAACAATGTGGAATAGTTTCAGAAACACATGCCACCTGGAACACCACAGCATAATGGTGTGTCCGAACGTCATAACCGTACTTTATTGGATATAGTGCAATCTATGATGTCTCTTACCGATTTACCACTATCGTTTTGGAGTTATGCATTAGAGATAGCTGCATTCACGTTAAATAGGGCACCATCTAAATCCGTTGAGACGACACCATATGAACTGTGGTTTGGCAAGAAACCAAAGTTGTCGTTTCTTAAAGTTTGGGGTTGCGATGCTTATGTGAAAAAGTTTCATCCTGATAAGCTCAAACCCAAATCGCAGAAATGTGTCTTCATAGGATACCCAAAGGAGACATTTGGGTACACCTTCTATCATACATCCGAAGGCAAGACATTCGTTGCTAAGAATGGATCCTTTCTAGAGAAGGAGTTTCTCTCGAAAGAAGTGAGTGGGAGGAAAGTAGAACTTGATGAGGTAACTGTACCTGCTCCCTTATTGGAAAGTAGTTCATCACAAAACTCTGTTCCGCTGACTCCTACACCAATTAGTGAGGAAGCTAATGATGTTGATCATATAACTTCAGATCAAGTTACTACCGAACCTCGTAGGTCAACCAGAGTGAGATCCGCACCAGTGTGGTATGGTAATCCTGTTCTTGAGGTCATGTTACTTGACCATTACGAACCTACGACTATGAGGAAGCAATGATGAGCCCAGATTCCGCGAAATGGCTTGAGGCCATGAAATCTGAGATGGGATTCATGTATCAAAACAAAGTGTGGACTTTGGTTGACTTGCCCGATGATCGGCAAGCCATAGAATATAAATCGATCTTCAAGAGGAAGACGGACGCTGATAGTAGTGTTACGATCTACAAAGCTAGACTTGTCGAAAAAGGTTTTGACAAAGTTCAAGGTGTTGACTACGATGAGATTTTCTCACTCATAGCGATGCTTAAGTCCGTCCGAATCATGTTAGCAAATTGCCACATTTTATGAAATCTGGCAAATGGATGTCAAAACTACATTCCTTAATGGATCTCTTAAAGAAGAGTTGTATATGATGCACCCAGTAGGTTTTGTCGATCCTAAAGGTACTAACAAAGTGTGCAAAGCTCCAGCGATCCATTTTTGGACTGGTGCAAGCATCTCGGAGTTGGAATATACGCTTTGATAAGTTGATCAAAGCATATAGTTTTATACAGACTTGCGGTGAAGCCTATATTTACAAGAAAGTGAGTGGGAGCACTACAGCATTTCTGATAAGTATATGTGAATGACATATTGTTGATCGGAAATAATGTAGAATTTTCTGGAAAGCATAAAGGAGTTTTTGAAAGGAGTTTTTTCAAATAAAGACCTCGGTGAAGCTGCTTACATATTGAGCATCAAGATCTATAGAGATAGATCAAGACGCTTGATAAGTTTTTTCAATGAGTACATACCTTGACAAGATTTTGAAGTTGTTCAAAATGGAACAGTCAAAGAAAGAGTTCTTGCCTGTGTTACAACGTGTGAAATTGAGTAAGACTCAAAGCCCGACCACGGCAGAAGATAGAAATAGAATAAAAGTCATTCCCTATGCCTCGGCCATAGGTTCTATAAAGTATGCCATGCTGTGTACCAGATCTATTGTGTACCCTACACTGAGTTAAACAAGGGAGTACAATAGTGATCTAGGAGTAGATCACTGGACAGCGGTCAAAATTATCCTTAGTGGAATAAGTATATGTTTCTCGGTTATGGAGGTGACAAAAGGTTTGTCGTAAAGGGTTACCTCGATGCAAGTTATGACACTGATCCAGATGACTCTAAGTCTCAATCTGGATACATATTGAAAGTGGGAGCAATTAGCTAGAGTAGCTCCGTGCAGAGCATTGTTGACATAGAAATTTGCAAAATACATATGGATCTGAATGTGGCAGACCCGTTGACTAAACTTCTCTCACAAGCAAAACATGATCACACCGTAGTACTCTTTGGGTGTTAATCACATAGCGATGTGAACTAGATTATTGACTCTAGTAAACCCTTTAGGTGTTGGTCACATGACCATGTGAACTATGGGTGTTAATCACATGGTGATGTGAACTATTGGTGTTGAATCACATGGCGATGTGAACTAGATTATTGACTCTAGTGCAAGTGGGAGACTGAAGGAAATATGCCCTAGAGGCAATAATAAAGTTATTATTTATTTCCTTATTTCATGATGAATGTTTATTATTCATGCTAGAATTGTATTAACCGGAAACTTGATACATGTGTGAATACATAGACAAACAGAGTGTCACTAGTATGCCTCTACTTAACTAGCTCGTTGAATCAAAGATGGTTAAGTTTCCTAGCCATAGACATGAGTTGTCATTTGATTAATGGGATCACATCATTAGAGAATGATGTGATTGACTTGACCCATTCCGTTAGCTTAGCATTTGATCGTTTAGTATATTGCTATTGCTTTCTTCATGACTTATACATGTTCCTATAACTATGAGATTATGCAACTCCCGAATACCGGAGGAACACTTTGTGTGCTACCAAACGTCACAACGTAACTGGGTGATTATAAAGGTGCTCTACAGGTGTCTCCGATGGTACTTGTTGAGTTGGCATAGATCGAGATTAGGATTTGTCACTCCGTTTGTCGGAGAGCTCTCTCTGGGCCCTCTCGGTAATGCACATCACTATAAGCCTTGCAAGCAATGCAACTAATGAGTTAGTTGCGGGATGATGCATTACGGAACGAGTAAAGAGACTTGCCGTAATGAGATTGAGCTAGGTATTGAGATACCGACGATCGAATCTCGGGCAAGTAACATACCGATGACAAAGGGAACAACGTATGCTGTTATGCGGTTTGACCGATAAAGATCTTCGTAGAATATGTGGGAGCCAATATGAGCATCCAGGTTCCGGTATTGGTTATTGACCAGAGACGTGTCTCGGTCATGTCTACATAGTTCTCAAACCCGTAGGGTCCGCACGCTTAAAGTTCGGTGACGATCATTATTATGAGTTTATGTGATTTGATGTACCGAAGGTAGTTCGGAGTTCCGGATGAGATCGGGGACATGACAAGGAGTCTCGAAATGGTCGAGACGTAAAGATCGATATATTGGACGACTATATTCGGACATCGGAAAGGTTCCGAGTGATTCGGGTATTTTTTTGGAGTACCGGGAAGTTATGGGAATACGGGGAAGAAGTATTTGGCCTCATGGGACAAGTGGTGGAAGAGTGGACGCAGGGCGCGCGGCCCCCCTAGCCCAAACCGAATTGGACTAGGGGGTTGGCCCCCCTTTCCCTCCTTTCCTCCTCTCCTTCCTTCTTCCTCTCCTCCTTCCTTTCCTCCTCCTAGTAGGAGTAGGAAAGGGGAGTCCTACTCCTACTAGGAGGAGGAGGACAACTCCTAGCGCGCCCTACAAGGGCCGGCCGGCCTCCCCCCTTGCTCCTTTATATACGGGGGCAGGGGGCACCCTAGAACACACAAGTTGATCTGTTGATCTCTCCCAGCCGTGTGCGGTGCCCCCTCCACCATAATCCACCTCGGTCATATCGTAGCGGTGCTTAGGCGAAGCCCTGCGTCGGTAGCATCATCATCACCGTCATCATGCCATCGTGCTGACAAAACTCTCCCGTGAAGCTCTACTGGATCGGAGCTCGCGGGACGTCATCGAGTTGAACGTGTGCTGAACTCGGAGGTGCCGTGCGTTCGGTACTTGGATCGATCAGATCGTGAAGATGTACGACTACATCAACCATGCTGTGCTAACGCTTCCGCTTTCGGTCTACGAGGGTACGTGGACACACTCTCCCCTCTCGTTGCTATGCATCACCATGATCCTGTGTGTGCATAGGAATTTTTTTGAAATTACTACGTTCCCCAACACTGGCCCCTCTGTCTGTTCCCCGGCAGACAAAGAGGGTGCCGGCAGGATATCCTGCCGGGGAAAACTTGTTTATTTTTATTAAAGAGGCACGCCACCTCTGCATGGACATACACATGCACGGGTTCCCGGCAGGGTTCATCTTTCTCATTTATATGCTAATACAGGTACAAGCATTACAGAACACAAAGATGGACTCGAGAGATTACATTATTTGAATTAAAATTTGGCAATTGCCTATAAGTTTAAGATTGAAAAAAGATAAGTGCCACGTAAACTCCTCTCCCTGTCCCTCTTATCCCAGGCATTGTCGTGGGAAGAGAAGAGGACGGGCGTCGCGACGGCACAACGCCACCCGGATCCTTGTCAGGAGCTGGCAACCCCAGCCTGACAAGATCGGGAGTGGCGAGCCTGTGAAGGAGGAAGACATGCGGAGCACCTCGACAACCCCCTGGTCACCACCCCCAGAACCGAAAGGGGGGCTCTAGCACAGCCACCGGTAGAGGGAGGCGCCGGATCCTAGCCAGAAGGCCCTAAAAAGAAGCGGAAGCACCAGGTGGACGAGCTTTTTCCGGCAGCCAGAAGAAACTGTGATGACGGCGCCGGGAAAAGGGGGGAAGAGCCAGGCGGATGGACAGCAGGTCGCTAGTACGAGACGAACATGTCGATGCAGTCGTGCTCCTACTGGACGACCTGCCTCCCATCTTCTCCTTCTCCCCAGGCTTTATCTCCATCCACACCATCCCGGAAGAAGGCCCAGGCTCTAGTCTGGCGCACCCCTCGGGAAGACAGCGAATGGCCAAGGCGACCAGGAGGCACGAGGCATGTCGCGCCCCACCTTGGAGCGCAGGAAGGCGCGCCTCTCATCAGCAACAGCCCCAAGACCTCCGAGAGGGGAAATGCTGGGATTACCAATGATCTCTAGCCCCGCCTCCCGGCCGAGCCTCGAAGAGACCAAGAGATTCACCACGCCAAGGACCAGGCTCACTCCCCGAGCGCCAACACCAGCATGGGGCAACAATAACCCCAACACTACAAGAAATATGTCAACTTGCGACCATCACTATTGGTCACTGAAAGGTCATTGTTTTTCATTTGCGACTTTTTTATGACCAAAAACAGAAGGTCAAAAGCTGGCAGTCGTAAACTAAAATTAACGACCTTCTCTGTGAGAAGGTCGTGGAATTCCACGACCAAAACAAAAGGTCGTTGATCCTATGACCTTCTGTTTTGGTCGCTAGCTCTCTGCCCAGGCCATGTCGGCTCCGACGTGGCAATCTGACGTGGCAAAATTGCGACCAATTGAAATGGTCGTTGACAAGATTCAGCCCGGTCCGATTAGGTGTCTATATGGGCCGAGCCCAACAATTCAGCCCACTTAGTGTATTTTTTCCTTGTTAATTCTGGTCGGCTACATGAGTCTGGCCCAATAATTCGGGCTTTTATTTATTTATGGGCCATGGCCTTTTAACATTGTTTGGGCTATTATATTTTGGAGCTGGTCCACTTGTCATCATCTCACACATTGGGCCCACTTGACAGAGATTCCAAAAGTACTCGGATTATTTTCATAAATGGGTCCCACAAGTCAGATTTCCATTCCACACGTTTTCAAATCACATACATACAAATGTAGTTCATCAACTAACACTAAGTCTACTACAATCTGTACATAGTCTATTACAACCCAAATATGCCTACTATTACAATATAACAATATTTACAGTCTATTACAGTCAAACAAAAGAGACCACTCTTTGCTGAGTAGGGCTATCCAGCTTCGAACTTCAAATTTCATAGACCTCCTGTAAAAGAGTGAACACATAGGCTACCAGCATTAGAGTAGCTATTATTGTACAGACTATCAAAAAAATATTGAAAGAGATTTCATAAAAATGTAGATTTATGGACCAAATATATGATAAAGCAATAGATTCAGCCAACTTCAAAGACCTAGATATTTAAGAGACCAAATTTATATCAGAACACCAGATGTTTGTGATGCATCTTCACAGAACCACAAGAACACTAATATGATTCCAGGAGTATAATGCTAACCACAAGAGCATCAACCAGCAGCAGGTATATAGCTAGCAAACTATCTACTAGACATCATCAACCCTTGAACCATAACATGTCCAGCGAAGAAACAAAAAATGGGACAAGTACTAATTCTAGATAGCAGCAAAACATGTCCAAGAAGGACATCCAATGGTTTCAGCCACATCCTAATAGAGCATGGTTGTAGTAGAGGAAAGGGAGGAGCTCACAGTGGTGGTTTGTGTAGCCGATGTCGAACACCCTCTGTTCGTCAATTGCGAGCACCATGCACCTTGGTTGGACATGAAGCGCTTGTCCTCTGTTACACCATGCACCTTTGATAAAAGAGCTACGGCTGATCGCTGAAACCTGTGAATATCAGAAAGAGCTATTCAGTACAAAAAGTAAATCACGACAATATGTCAGCAGTAATAAATACAGAATTTGAACAAAGAGAACTACTCCTAGTTAGAATTATTTTTGTTTTGGTAAGGTATAAGAGCAGCAGGTAAAGATAACATGAACAGATTGTTTGATCAAATAAGCTATATGATTGTATCAACACATGTGTAATGCATGGTACAAGTCAAATCCATCATATGAAACATAGATAAACCAGTAGTCTAAGATTAAAAATTCTGTAGTCTAAATCAGTAGCAGTTTAACAGTGTGTAGTCTAAGTTTCCAAGCTTGTCTACCAAAGAAATTGTATCAACTTAACAATTAGTCATGCATAAGTGTTTGACATCAAAAACATACAGAAGTGCAGACTCGAGATTGACAATTAGGATGGATGCTCTAAACATACAGAAGTTCTACATAGCAGCAGCAATGGCATCACAGTTGAGTTGCCAGACCAAAACAAAGCCATGTATGTATGTATGTATGTAACAAAATCAGCCAAACTGAATATGCATCATCAGCTGATTAAAAGTAGTGGATAATAGTATAGTTCATCAACTGATATGGGCAGCTAGCCAAGTTTCCCAATGGGAAGAGCTCACAAGAGCAGACAAAGAAATGGATAGATGCATGTGTTTCTGAAACTACATGAGACTTAGAAGCACATTCACTTTAGCGACTCATCTTTTCAAGCATTCAATCAAATGGCCTTATAATACCAGACAAAGATGAGTTGCAATGCTATGCACTTATCATATCTATAGGAACCATGCTTAAAATCCACACATACATATACATATCCCAATAGAACAGAGCTAGTAAGCAAACTAGCAACCGTGCACTTGATAACCTACCCTTCACACTCTTACTACCTAAAATAACTTGCATTCCACAAGAACGGCAGATGTACAATGTTTAAATTGGATATATAATTTTACTTTTTCTCGGAAGCATGCTTGGAACCCACATGTTACATATCTATGCATATATCCCCATACAACAACAGAACCAATACAGCAACTAAGCCTATAAATTTTTTGATCCCAGCCAGCATCATGAATTTTCTCAGCTAGTACTACCTACCAAGCTGGTCACTGCCTCAGCCATACTATAGTAAGACGTCCTTATATACTACTCCATAAAGTACTGGAGTAGAAAATACAGAAGCAGTTTTCAGCTGACAGTACGCCACAGCGCAGCCAAATAAACAGCGGCAGCATACAAAAATTCGCAACTGGAGGAAGAGAAAGGGGCGCAGGGGAGGGAGGGAGGGTGGACGGGGATGGGGGGATTAGTGAGCCCTGGATCTCCTCCCAGACGATGTAGAAGGGGTCCTACGCGGAGCTCATGGCGGACGCCGGAGGTTGGTGAGGTCGGCGAGGGGCAGCTGCTGCCTCCGAGGACGCAGCCGCAGCAGCAGCATCTCGTCGCCTCTTCCGGCTGTGGCTCCGGCGATTGCCGCGGTCCGGCCAGCTCGACGAAGCGCCGCGCTTCAAAGCACGCACGCGCGCGCCGGCGAGCAAGCCAGGTGTAGTGCTTCATCGCGCCACATCCAGTAGTGGTTCAGCGAGATGTCATGGACCTACAAAAACAATTAAAGAGAGCAAATAATAAGGTAACATCGCCAATAAATTGCAGATTGTGAAAGCAACTATAGTTATTCAGAAAACATGGTTGCTGCAACTTTAAGCCAAGAAGTACACATTCATGTCAAATATACATGTGTAAGATACTAGAAGCATTTCATTGCATATCTATGTGTACTGCTATAATTTTACACCAAGCAGTGCACTAGTATATCAATTACACTAAGCCTCAACCCACTGTTTAAAAAAGTATTTTATCATCATTCTTCAATAGCTTGAATTTCAGAACGGCCACTGTTTGTATTTTAATGAAGAACACCCCAAGCAAATAACAACAGATGGGCATTAAGACAAAAAAAATTGGCAATCGCAGCATCATGTTTCAGCAGCAATGCAGTACAAATCCTTGTGTAGCACAAGCAAGAGGATCATGTCCTACTCCTAATTACACACAGTAGATGGCAAGAGTGAGAGCGGCGCTTACTTGGAAGTGCAATAAAGAGGCTGGTATTATTCTAGGGCCGATGTATTCATCTCTAGGGCACAGCAATAGCAAGCCAAAGAGGTAAACTTCAGTCCCATTACAGAATGCAAATTCCATATTACAAACAATACAGTGATTATCACAGCATAAACCCTATTGTCTGAACAAACATTTTAACTCCCATTGCGCTAGAGATAAGATGACATTTTGGATCAATCAGAAAAAGTTAATGCATTCATCAATAAAAAATGGCAGCAAAAGCAAGCCTAAGAGCCAAACTTCACACTGAGTTTTTTCATGAATTGGTTGCTTTTACAAACTGTACTATATTTCTGGACAGCAAACTAAATAGACGGCTGCTCTCAAACCGTACATCCAAACGAAGCAAATAAGTACTCTACGGAAACCTTAGAACATGCTTTACAACTCATATGTAGAGGCCAACATGAAATTATGAGCATAACAAACTCGTATTTCAGTAAAAAGCTCGCTGCCCAAAACTGTCAGGTAGTGCAGTTTTTTAACTGAACCAAATTCAGTTTACAGAACAGCCAGAGAAATCCAATTCTATAGGAGACATGATCATATTCCTAATCCCATCAGGATTGTACAGGGAAATTCTAAGCAGCGTACATAGCTTTGTCTTAGGTAATTAGAATTGTTGAGATGCAAGAAAGGGCAAAACAATCCACACCAAGAGTCCAACTAATCAGCCCCGTTGCTAACAAATCCTACAGGGACTAGGTTGCTCAAGTGCTATTGAAATAACTAAAATAGCACAAGGAGTAGAGAAAACAGATCGGGTGTTGGCCAATGGCCAGCAGCTGCCCGAGTAGCAGAACGCATGCGCAACCACACATCCCATAAGTTGACTATTTGTGACAGGAGTAAGATTCCCCGTGCAGCAGTCATCCGAGTCCGCTACAGCAAGCAACAGGAGCGCGAGGCCAGCGAGCTCACTCACCGCGCGGAGGAGAGAGAGGAGTCCCCGACGGAGATGTGGCCGGCGCTGGAGATGTCCCACTGGCCGGGCCACGAGTCCTTGCAGTCGGTGCGGCGCTGCAGCAGCAGCTCCCCGATGCTCTCGCAGTAGATCCACACGTGCACCGCCCGGTGGCAGTCCCCGTCCCGATGCACCTCCGACCTGCGGGGAAGATGACCGGCGTTAGGCTCACGGGAGCGGCGATCCGACGGAGGTGAGGGGAGGGGGGCTGGGATCGCGGGCAGCCGGAGGCCGGACGGCAGAGTGGGGCGAGGAAGAGCGCGAGGTCGCCGAGCTCCTTGGCCGTCTCCCCTCGCCGCCGGCTGAGGAGGACGAGGACATCGCTCGTCTCGTACCCCTCCGGGTCGTGGGGTGTAGGCGGCCTCCAGGGTGCAGGACGGGCGGGC